>NC_030434.2:12791437-12838937 GCF_001660625.3 Ictalurus punctatus | reverse complement strand
GAGGCATTTATGTAAATGGAAGCTGTAGGTTAATGATGTATTTTGTAGTACAACATAACTTGTCATTTCCATTTAGTGCAATCCATTATTAGTTGGTTTGAGGTGTTACTGCCATGCCAGTCTTATACTACACACTTAGAGTATAATGTAAAAAACAGTACAGTGCTGTGAAAAAGTATTTTCCTTATTTCTTGTGGTATTTTCTGGTAGAAAGTAGAATTCATGTTTCCATCAGTTATTGCAAGTTGCCCAGGCCCTGAAGCAGCAAAGCATCCCCACACCATCACACTTCCACCATCATGCTTGACTGTAGGTATGATGTTCTTTTTGTGGAATTCAGTGTTTGGTTTACTCCAGATGTAACGGGACTCCTGTCTTCCAAACAGTTCAACCTTCAACTCATCAATCCACAGAACATTCTCCCAAAAGGTTTGAGGATCATCAAGGTGTGTTTTGGCAAAATTCAGATGAGTCTTAATGTTCTTCTGGGTTAGCCTCACCACTCTTCCATGGATGCCATTTTTGCCCAGTGTCTTTCTGATAGTGGAGTCATGAACAGTGACCTTTATTGATGTAATAGAGGACTGTAGGTCCTTTGATATTGTCCTTGCCTCTTTTGTGACTTCCTGGGTGAGTAGTTGTTGTGCTCTTGAAGGAATGTTGGAAGGTCTGCCACTTCTGGGAAGGTTCACTATTGTGCTGAGTTTTTCCATTTGGAGATAATAGCTCTCACTGTGGTTCTTTGGAGTCCCAGAGCCTTTGAAATTGCTTTGTAACCCTTCCCATACTGATGTATTTCAATCACCTTCTTCCTCATCATTTCTGGAATTTCTTTCAACTTTGGCATAGTGTGTTACTGCGTAAGACCTTTTAACCAACTTCATGCTGTTGAAAAAGTTCTATTTAAGTGTTGATGTGATTGAACAGGGTTTGCAGTAATCAGGTCTGGTTGTGTCTAGTCCAGCTGAACCCCATTATCAATGCAGTTTCATAGATTTGGGGAATTAGTAACTACGGGGCAAATACATTTTCACACAGGCCCAGTTGATAATGGATAACTTTTTTGCTTCAATAAATAACATTATCATTTAAAAACTGTATTTTGTGTTTACTCAGATTGCCTTTGTTTTATCTTAGATTTTGTTAGAATTTCTCAAACAATTTAGTATGAGATCTACACAAAGCCAGAAGAAATCAAATACTTTTTCACAGCACTGTATATACATAGTATGCCATTTAAGATGCAGATGACGTATTAAGTATAAAAATAGATAGAGTCTTACCATCAAACTCTGCTGGTCCAACACCAACGATGATAATTGACATGGGAAGACATGAAGCCTTAAGTGGAAACAAATGTGAAACTATTGATATTTATGATAAAGAAAGCCCAAGTAGCCTTAATTATCTAGTTTATGAATAAACAGTAAAAAGTTTAATAACAGATCTAATAGAGAATTGGCAGCTCCATACTTGGTGCTTGGAGGCTATATTGGAGTGAATATGGAAGTACTATATAGAGTTGGCTTGACTGTGACAGGTCATCCATATGGATGAGAGCTGGCAGTGAATGCTGTCTGCAGACCTCCGTGGGTCTGGCATGAAAAAGTAATAGAGTCCTCAAAGAGGAAATTCTGTGACACTTCTTATATGACAGGTGTCCATAGAGAAGAGAAAGGAGGAGACAGGGTGAGTACTATCGAAATGACAGAAAGAGAGAGAGAGAGAGAGAGAGAGAGAGAGAGAGAGAGAGAGAGAGAGTGAGTGTAGGTGTGTGTCATTAGGCATGACTAATCTGAGGGAAGTCAGCTTATTCTGAGGGATGTCAGATATTCACAGACTCCATCAGTTACACTTATTGTCTTTCATACAGGATACCTCCTATCTCCTTTTCATAAAACACTTTCGTAATGCCCAGCATCTCCTATTCCTGCCATGGAAATATGGTTTGACAGTAGATCTCTGATGGTAAAAGGAATTTCACTGATTTTATATATGGAAATGAGAGTGATTTTGAGTGGTCCATATATTTACATTTAAATTTAGAGTATTTGGCAGACAGCCTTATCCTGAGTGACTTACAGAAGTGCTTTGTAATTTCCCTCAAAAACATTTCCTCATGCTAGTACAAACAGGTCAGGGTATAAGAAAAGAAAACTATCAAACCCTGTCAGAAAAAAACCCTGTTAGTACAGCAACTAAACACAAGGTTTTGATATCTGATCTTTTGCCTTCTGATCATTTGTTGACAGATGTGTTTTTTTTTTTTTTTTTTTTTTTTAAAAACTTTTTTATTGTGGGGCTCTGGTGCATTTTCTGCTTGGTGGATGCAAATGTATTTCTTTAAATTACTGACTGTCCCTAATATTTTGCATCATTTTTCCACTTATACCACAGAGTATAAGAATACTATCAAATCCTGTTGGAAAGGAGTTAGTACAGCAACCAAGCACAAGGTTTTTTTTCCTCATTGTTTTAACCAGTTATATAACATGAGCTAACATGACAGGATTTCCAAATGATTACTGAACTTTGGGGGAAACCATCCATCTATCCATCCATTCATCCATCCATCCATTTTCCATACTGTTTATCCTACACAGGGTCACGGGGAGCCTGGTGCCTATCCCAGGCAAAAGGCACTCGGGGCACAAGGCGGTGGACACCCTGGATGGGGTGCCAAGTCATCGCAGGGCACAATCACATACACAAATTCACATGCTACAATTTGGAAATGCCAATATAGAGGTCCAGGGGAGGAAACCAGAGTACCCTGAGGAAACCCCCAAAGCATGACCAGAACATGCATACTGAGCGATTTGAACCCCAGCCCCTGGAAGTGAGAGGCAAACGTGCTAACTTTCACTAAAACATGTGTTTTAAATCATAAAGCATTGGCATTTTTAAAGCTATTTTAACAAGCAGTGCTCATTTCGGTCTACATAGGTTTTGCAACACACAGAACTATTTAAGACGGATCCATGCAAGACTGACAAAGACCAAGGCAAAAAGAAATGTTACCAGTTTTTTTTCAGTAGCTACTCTTTCTGTTCATAATACATTTCCTTACTTAAAGTATCACAAATCATAAACTGAAATCATATTCATTTCAAACAGATAATTTTGTTTTCTTGAATTTCGATTCTATTGCAAGGCAATAAAGTAAATAATAATAATAATAATAATAATAATAATAATAATAATAATAATAATACTGACTGAGAAAAAAAAACAGAATGGGGATACTATCCTATAAAATGATATAGTTTTGGTAGGTTATTATTATTTCCTTAGTGTACCTGGTGGAGAATATAAGAAAATTGGCTGTTCAGCAAAAGGAAACTATGTAGCTTTGTATCCTGAGCAGGATAATGCTCAGATAAACAATGTACTACAATTAAACCATGACAGACTGATGATTTGAGTTTGCTTAGCATATTTCTATAAACAGTTATAACAGCTTGAATAGACAAGTGCTTTCTCAAGTCATTACAATATTACAATTAGAATAACATTTAAATCTAACCTCTCATCATTGTACTGAATAACTTCTAACTACATCATTTTATACTGTTGTATAGAAGAAACAGAAGCTGACTGATCTCCTGTAAGTGTAAGTGATGGGATCCTCACATTGACAATGGACTCTTTGGTCTGGGCCATGTCAGAGATCACTCCATCTGTGATGATGAGGAGGACGAAATACTGCGAACCATCCTTCACAGAGGCAGCGTACCTGCAGGACAACATGTACATGACAGTAAGATAGCATCGCATGCATTAAGAAAATGAAGTTTTCTGACTGACCTCAAACACCATTGCTTGTGTATCTCAAGTCATGTCTCAAGGAGGATGGATGTCACTCAAGGTTCCTTTTTAAATGTTCTTAGTCATTTTTTCTATCTCTGCCATCTTTGGCTTAGTCGTGGATTATCTGTAAAACCCTATTTATGGCCACGACTGCTAAATGTGTAATATAAATCTATTTCAAATAAAATAACACAGAATAAACAGTGCACATGTCAGTAATTTTCCAGCCCTGGCAAATTGAAATTAATGAAATGAAATGAACAGAGCAGGCACTGCTAAACATATCAAGCTATAAGACATACAAGCTTTAAGAAAGGTATTGCAATGTAAAGAATACATTTTTGGGGTCATATGTTGCTTTATAATGTTTTCCTTTTCCTTTAGTGTGTAATGTATCTGCTTGTGCATGTATAAGATCTGCAAAGTTACAAAGTTCATAGTCTCCCACAAAGGGATTTATTCTATCTAACAGAGAACACTGCTCCAGACCTGCCTAAAACACCTCGATCCAAGTCCAGATATTACTTCTGCAAACGTCTACATCACAATTTGAAATATCAGCATAATCCCGCCATAATTGTTTCATTTTTAATTCTTTTTTTTTTTTTTTAAACTGCATTTTATGTTGCTACTTAAAGGACATAAAGTTGTTAACTTTATGAAGAAGACAAATGAAACCGTTATAACATCGTATCTGAACGGTAAGAGAGTTACAAAATAAAAACATACCACTGTGAACAGTTCTGCTCAAGTCGTGCTCGATCGTCCGCACTTTCAGAATCCGACTCGGGCTCGAACTGATACGGTTAAAGCGACGACATTATTAACTGTGTTTATAAATGCTTTACAAGCCTTGGAAGCTGAAGCTCGCGATTATGGTTAAGGGGTGTTACATTTCTGACAGTTGGTCAATCACAGGACAATGGGTCAGCTGTCCAATCAGAGCACTCTGGGCTTTTCAGAGGGAGGAGCTTTGTAGAATCCGGAACTCAATCAGAGCGTTTCAGACAGACTGGAGATAGAGGTAATGCAATAATGTACACTCTCTGTTTTTTGAACATTAAAGCATGTTAACCTATTCTATTACACCCAAAAAACAAAAACTTTGCTACTGATTCTTATTCTGTGCTATTACTGGTAGTAGTAGCTCAGTGGTTAAGATGTTGGACTTCTGATCGGAAGGTTGTGGGTTTAAAGCCATTGACCCTTAATTGTTCAGTTGTATGAATGAGATAATTGTACGTTGTTCTGGATAAGGGATCTGACAAATGCTATAAATGTAATTTGTTTGCCTTCTGCATTGCTCACTTTACTCTGAGTGTATTTGTCTTGTCAGTGTCATTGTCCGCTTCCATCAAAATACCTGACAGAGTGTTTCCCATGATCCCCACTCAGCTGACAAACTCCAGGCTCCAACATATGAACAAGCACTGGACTCCCAATCAACCTATCCCAATCTAACACACCTCTTCTTCATTATAGTCAGGTCTATAAATACTACAGACTCCTGTATTTGCTCATTCTTTGCTCCTAATTCGTATTCCGTGACATTTCTGAGCCTTATCTGTAAAGGCTAGTTTGGGTTTTTTTAGAACCCTTTTTCTATTTTACTGATTTGCAGGTTTGATATCTGATCTCTTGCCCTCTGGTCATCTGTTGAAGAAATGATCAGAAATGTTTTTTTTTTTTTTCTGTGACTCTGGTGCATTTTCTGTTTGGTGGGTACAAACGCTATTTAATAAATAAGAAATACGTTTGTATCCACAAAGCAGAAAATGCAACACACACACACACACACACACACACACACACACGAATGTGCAAGGATGTTGTTGAAATACTGTATATCAACCTGTTGACATCAGATATTTCCAGAAGAAAAAATACTCCCATGAAATTCCATTAGAAAAGCATGCGGGTCTTTTTTTGACCCACTTATGGAAGAGTGGGGTAGTAATACAAAAGCTCTTTTTTTTTTAATAAGTTCAAAGGAAATTCCCTTATATCATGTACCCTCTTATATTATGAACTGCTATCAAATACCTATGATGACTGTATTCATTTAATTACCTCTTTAAATAAGCTGATCAACTGCTATCCTTGATTACAGCTATATACTTGAAATACACATGTATTTCCTTGTCAACATGACACAGGACTTGTTTTGTATTATGACTATGTGTTGTGTGTTTTGTTTAAATCTGTCTGACACCTGGACCAGTAGAAACCGTCCACGCACTGCTTCTTATCAATGTGTATAAATACTTCTGTTTTGAATGAATAAACCAGAAGTCTGTGAACATTCACATGTGTCAGTGTGTGTGTTCATTTGGACTCTCGAGGCCTGAACTCTGCGGTAAACCACACTTTCTAGCTCATAGCAGCACAAAACTAAAAGTTAATAGAAGTAATGGTAGAACAGGCTGATAGGGCTGGCGGCGGTCTGGAAGACGTAGTCTGAGATTTGGAGAGTCCTGAGATATTCTCATATATGGAACTCTAACATCAGTAAAAGTTGGGAAAAAAACAAACAAACATTTTATTTAAAAGATATTGCAAACAAATGACCTCACCGGGTCATTTTAGACCCACTCATGCATCTAAGGGTTAAATAATGACACATCATACTTTTTAGCCATTTAAAGTTATATTTAATGTTGTGGAATGTCTGTAAAATAGTATTTTACCTTTCCTTCTGACTCTTACAATGTGCTGACACTGGAGACTGCATCCGAAAAATATTCAGTAAATATCTCCTCACAGAAAATATCAACATTTCAACAATTCCACAGGGGTTTTATTTTTTATTGATTGATTGATTTGTAAATATCTGTTTATGTTGAGTTTTTGCTATAATAAGTCCCGGTGAATTAACTTTTATATAAATGACACAGTATTAGAGCAAGCACATTCATATAAACCTGCCATTTGAATAACAGTTGGTGCTGATGTCAGAGCCGTGCTGTTACACAGAAAAATTGATCCTATGGACCATTACACGAACAACAGTTACACATAATGATTCATAGATTTAATCCAGCATTTATTGATATGACAGAATGGCAGCGTTTATGCCTGAATATGGACCAATCTGATTCTTACTGCTGTGCAGTGCAGGCAGCATTGCAGTGCAGTGTTTACTCTATAAATCATGTGAACTCCCACCTTTTCACACACACACCTTATTAACTCACACATGGCTCCATCAGCTAGCCCCGGAAGTCAAGGGGTACATATCGATCACTGTGTAAACTAATTATGACACGCACAAAGGACAAGCAAAACACACAGCTGCTGGGTCGTATTGATCTTTCTTGAGATGATTTGATATTAGCACACACACACACACACACACACACACACACACACACACACACACACACACACACACACACACACAGGTGAGTCACCTATCACCTTATGATAGAAAATTGATTTTGAAATAAAAATTCAACAGTTTGCATTAAACTGAAAGATTTGGACCCTACTGTAGGGATTTATAGGAAGTTCAGCGACTGATCTATGTGAGTTTGTGCTTTTTTGTCAAGTATAGACGTCATGGAAAGAGAAGTGGTTTACTTTTTAGATGAAGAGTCAAAAAAAAAAAATTCAGAAAGCAGCTAAACATCTTAAGGTAGTATATTTTTGCCTTCACTGCAAGCCTGTTGAATTAAATCTAATTGATCTGAAGGTGTTGTTTCATTTGTAATAACAGCAGTTCTGACTGTAAAGTAAATCACTAGTTTATATTAAAGTGCTTGTTCTAATATAGTATTGTTTATAGAGTAACAGCTAATTCACAGGGACTTGTAGGGTGAACGCCGCACATAATCTAAACCTAATAATAAATGGGAATGGAAGCAGTTTGCAGTGTCCTTTGCAGTTCCTTAGTAACAAGCTGCATTCTTTGTCTTCTTAACTTCAAGAGAAAGTGAGTGAACAACTATTTATAAGTGCTGCAACGTGAACTTACTTGTTTTGTGAACGTTACACAACAATGAATTTAGCTATAAATGGAAAACAAATATGCTGTGTTGTTCATTAATAAATAAAAGGTAAATGCAGAAAAAACAGCTGTTATTTATATATATATATATATATATATATATATATATATAACAGCATTTTTTTCTGCATTTAATGTATATATATATATATATATATATATATATATATATATATACACACACACTTATATATATATATATATATATATATATATATATATATAACAGCAGTTTTTTCTGCATTTAATGTATATATATATATATATACACACACACACACACACACAATTTTTGGTCCACCTCACGTGCGGCTGCATTACCTTGTAATTGATTGTTTTCCAATAACAGCACACCCTATCATGTTTTATTCCTCACATATTGCATACCCCTAGACTAAAATTAGAGATGGAGTGCCAATTATAAACAATTGTGACGTTCATGACTTTGGGGTGTACATGTGTTACCATTTCAATAAAACAGTAGTGGAAACAAAGTTGAATTTTACTGGAACATTGATTTGCTCAAATTTTTAATTATATATATATATATGATATATATGTATATTATATATATATATATATATATTAAAATAAGAATTTATGTTCTTACAATACACTTATTTCAATTAAATGTTACAATTCTCTCATATATTCTGTGTGATTAAGGTTAAACTTATAAGGTATAAAGACATTAAAATTTTTTTTTTTTTTGTACCAGAAAAACTCTGGAGGGTGCCAATAACTCTGGAGCTGACTGTAATTAGACATTTAAGCTCAGAGTAAACAGTTCTTGGTAGCGGATTCAGACTTTAGTGTACGTAGGTGGGAATGCATACATACCTTGCTACATGGTTGATGACGGGTGAGAAATTGGTGGGTCCATAAAGCTGCACAGACTTCAGGCTCTGGTAGTACGCCTCCATTACACCATCTATTCCATTACAGTATGGGTTCTGTGGGTTCCCATTCTGCATAGTAAACAAACAAAACTGACATAAAGACACTAATCAAGGCATCAATGGATTGGATCATTGTAGATCAACAAGTTTTGAATGGCATCAGTGAAATTGAGCTGTTCAAGCTGTAAAGACAGAATGACATCTGTTCTATCCGTCCAGCCCACATATTCAAAGCAAAATATCATCTTCACATCCTTACTCATATATGATAAATTTGATTTTTATCAAATACGATTTCTAGGTGTGATGTGTCCCCAGAAGTCTTCCCAAACATACCAGGTCAAAATCAAGGCAAACTGTCTTTATACACTGCTTAGACAAGTCACTGTGGGAAAAACCCTTATTATTAAAAATACACATCTAAAAAAAATCAGTATTTAACATATTTTAGCAGGTACCCTAACCAAATAATGTAATCGTAGCACTGGGGCTGAAGCGTTATAGCTGTTTTATCTCATAGTTATATAAACATACAGTTTTCTTTTATTTAATTTAGTTTTATTATGGTTGTTTTTATTCCTTTTCCTTTATTATAAATAGTATTACTATTACTATAATTATATGGTTTTATATTTTTTTAATCAATTCAGTGCCCATGGATTCCCTGAAATTCACTTATAAATAAAATCTTCTTCTTCTCATAATAATAATAATAATAATAATAATAATAATAATAATAATAATCGTTATCATCATCATTATTATTATTATTATTAATAATAATAATATTATTATTAAACTTAAAGCCATGATATTGAGTTGCATGGCATGAAGTCTTCATTCAAATACAGGCTATATTTAAAGTTTCACATGTACTGTAGAGCATCCAGTAATGCTCAGGTGACTGAAACCTTCCCCTCATTTATTCATTCTATATGAAATGCACAAAAAAGCTCTGTAGCCCAGATGGTGCAGCATCTGTCTGTCATTAAGGATCTAGCACGCTCTTCACTGGCCGCATTGCAGCCTTTGCAGCATGTTCAACAAACCTGTAAGCACATGACAGGGTTGCACCAAAGCCCACTGAACGTGGGTTCAAGCCAAAACAGGAATGTCTCAAGTAATGTAGCATTCAGAAATGCACTGTATGTATTGTATTTCATAAAAATGAAATAAAAACAACTTTATTGCATTGTCCCTCTGTAATATTATGTTCGGAATCCCCTAGCTAAACAGGCAATATAATTCAGCTGTGCTGAGGATTTGCTATAAACTTTGACAACTTTGAGCTGCATCATGAGTGTTCAAAAAAATGTGAAGTTTTAAAGCTTAAAATGAGATACATGTTATATGATAATCTGAAATAGAGAATAATCGTTACTCAGGTCAAGAGGAACAGAAGCACAGGAAAACGACTTTCTATTAAAGACCCACTTATCAATTCTTATTCTTATTATACTCATCAACAAGAAGCCTTTTTACAGAAGAGCTGGTCCACCCTAATGATATTTTCTCTGGATCTTTGCATTATTTTGATAAAATGTATATATATATATATATATATATATAGTTTATTGTATGATTTAATCAGCCAATAAATGGAAGCAGCAGCACCACACTCCCACGCAGTTCTCATCTAGTGTGAGCGTGTATATACTGTATTACTGAAGAAAGGCATTATTGTCAGGTGTGAAATAAGGATTTCAGTCAGGCTACAAAATTCAATCCTAGATGTTGATTTGTCCCAAACGAGGGGATGTGAAGTGCTCCTTCACCAATTGCTGAAATTGTAGCCATCAGTAGTGAAATTACAACAGGGGACGACAGTGGAATCGATATATTAGCTGTCAAACAACATAATTCCAACTGTACAGTTACACAATGTGCTTTAAACAGCCAAAAAAATAAAACTCTGAGGTGATATTTTCCTGTGATTACGCTTTAAATATATCACATTACATCTAATGCATTTACCATGCCATGAACTTCAAAATACCCTAACTGACCCAAAAGTAGCTAAACTAGATGAAAGGTCTGGTTTATATAGGATCAAAGTTATTTAAGATATTTTGTAATATTATTCTGCAGATTAAAACACATTAGAGCTAAGCATTATGTGAATATTAGTTCACAGCTTCTTATGGTGAGACAGTATCATTTGTCGTTTATCAGTGATTGTGTCAATTTTTAGGCAGCATGCTGTGACTGAATATTCATGAACTGTCAGTTAATGAGAAAAATCATTATTGGAAGAGCTGATGATCCAGATGTGAGTTTTAGATTAAGGTTGTGGTGCGTCTACAAATGCTGGCCAGAGAATAAAATAAAGACACGAGTGGAAAAAGAGCAATTCTCACCAGCCAGAAAAAAACATATTTGTGAGAGCTCTAATGTTTCTAATGTTACAGGGGGTCACTCACCAGTGCGAATTCGTGGGATACACGCCCATCGGGGGGCAGCTTGGCACCGAAGCCCAATGCTGGGAACATCTTGTCACTGTCGTAGTCCTGAATGATCTCTCCCACTGCTTTGAGAGCCATGCCGTATGCATTCAGCTGGTATGGACTCATGTAGTGCAGGGAAGTTGGCTGTGCAGGGTTGCCTAGGAACCAGATAAAAAATAGAAAAGTCATAGGTCAATATTGTGATTCAACTCTGAAGTAAATACAGACTTGAGAGAAAAAAAGATAACATGATATTTCACTAATATTGGCTCCCATTGGTAAATATGAGCAAAGAAGGCTGAGAAGTCTTTACTGTTTAACAGTTTGATCTTTTGTTAAAAAAAATCACAAAATTTCTCTGCTCTTGTGAACATCAAACAATTGCAAACACAACACAGGTTTACACAAATATATCCTAAGAATTCATACGAGAAAAATATATTTAAAAAAGTATATATATAAGTATATATATAAAAGTATATTCCCACTGATATTTTACTTTTTTTTTGTACACCTGGGTGACTAGGAACAAGAAATTGTTCAACCGTGACTTCCTGTTTCACAGGGGTATAAATATGAGGTAACACATAGGCCAAATTCCCTTAAACATTCATAACAATGGGTAAGACCGAGGAATATAGCTGTGATGTGCGGCAAAAGGTTGTCGAGCTTCACAAAATGGGAAGTGGCTATAAGAAAATAGCACAAGCATTGAAAATGCCCATTTCCACCATCAGGGCAATAATTAAGAAGTTCCAGTCAACTGGAAATGTTATGAATCAACCTTGAATTGGACGTGTGTCTGTATTGTCTCAATGCACTGTGAAGAGGATGGTTCGAGTGGCCAAAAAATCTCCAAGGATTTTGTTTGTATTTTCTCATTCGTTTTGCTTGTATTTTCTCATTTGTAAATTGCTTTGGATAAAAGCGTCTGCTAAATGAATAAATGTAAATGTAAATGTAAGGATCACCTCCATTAGTGGAGGGCACTGTATACTCATGACCATTAAAAATTCTCACATGTGCAGTATGTATACTGTTTAAGTTTAGATCATGAGTACATTGTTGCTAGGCAACTGGGAAATACTGAGTTGAGCATAGCAGGCAGGCAGCTAATGACTGACTTACCTAGCTAGCACACTGTACTTACAAATAAAAGCACAGAGAGGGTAGAAACAAACAAACAAAAAAATGTCAGGAAAATTAACCTGTAGGCTTGATGCAATACTCTGTGTTCCTGGTGTTACAAGGTGTTTGGCCGGACACCGATTACCTCACTTGCCCACTGCGGCACCGCCCCACTGACGTTTTGCTTTTTTTCATAGTAATAATAATCATTGAGTTCAGTTAGAGAACAATTAAAATCTGAACACGTCTGCTCAATTCAGCATGAGCCGTACGAGTAACGGTCGCAGCACAGATCCGATTTCATTTATCACGTAACGAGAGTGAGGCGAGCTGACTGACAAGACGATGGCAGAAGATTTGGTTTCAAAAGTTCCATGTTTAATATAAGCGAGTTTGTCATTGTACTGTTTTGTTGTTGTGTTTTTCATTAAGAATAATAACAGTGAGGAAATTTTCCCACCGCTTAATCGATGTGTAATATCGGTATAAGCCCCCAACCCCCGCACCCATCGCAAACGTTTGCCATGCAAACGTCAACAGTGCAATGTCACAACTCATGAACTGGGAGCTATAAGAAAATAATTCTGAAATAGTGAGTAACAGAGGAGTGGGCTATTCATATGGAAAATTTTCATAAACATGGAAAACTAAATGTAGCATAAGCAAGCCTGTTAGAAAGTAATCATGACAATGAGCATACATAAGAGTTAAGACTCAGTCTGCACTTGCTTTCACTTCAATAGCCTGAGCTTCCTGTCAGCAACAGGTGGATGTCACACCTACACTACTACACTACGTTCAATGTTCATCACAGCCCATGGCCTCATAGCCCACAATTTTGTGCTTCAATAGATTTTATTATTTTATTATCTTCAAAGAATAGTCAAATCTGTTTTATGTTAAAACAGCTCTGAAATTTTCTCCATGCTTATAGCCCTCCTGCTCCCACTCAACATGTAAGCATTTGAATCCAGAGGTCACTGCACGCTGAAAGCTACTTTTTTCTCTGAACAAGATATAATGGATGTGGCCCTTTAATTTGGTGAGACTTTGACCTCTCCGCTGCATACTGTGCCTCACTGAATGGATCTAAAAGCCAGGTCTTTCCTCCCCATCATCTTTAATACATTACACCTCGCTCATTATACTGGAGGAGGGCTATCAATGGCTGTTGTTTGGGCCTGAATTGCATGCATTTCAATAATTCCCAACAGCCCACTGGTGACCGTTGCACTCACCGTTTGAGGCGGTGAAATCAATTGCCACGGTGAAATTAATCTGAGTCCTGCAGAACAAAAGAAGAGAGAAAAGAGAACGTTTATTTGTCAGGCTTCGACCTACCGTGTGTAATAATGTCTGGCAAGAGCCAGTGGGTTCTATTAAATTAATCTCAAGATTTGATAAAGCTGTCACCTTGAGAGATATTTAAGCTACAGTACATATATCTACATGGGAGAACAAACCTATCACGTAATAGAAAAAAGCTAGTTAATTACACAGGCCATAGAGAACTTAATTGCCCTCTCTTACCATACTGTGAGTGAAATTAAAACATAAAGGGTTGGAAAATTACACAGGCATTAATAAAACACAGTACAGCATCACATTGTACATTAGTAATGCCCAATGTAGGGTGGTGGCAGGTCAGGAGTTAAAGTTATGAGAGAGTGCTCAATATGTTTTGAATTAGATTCAAATCCCTGGTTTAAGATCAAACCAATATGAAAAGTAATCATTTTAAGGAGCTTCAAACATTTCAGTAAGCAATACTATTGGCTATATACAATACAATACAATATAATATAATTTAGGAGGCATGGTGGCTTGTAGTTAGCATGCTTGCTTGTCACCGTTGAGGCTGGGGGTTTGACTCCCGCCTCCACCCGTTGTGCGCAGAGTTTGTATGTTCTCTCCATGCTTCCGGGTTTTCTTCCGGGTACTCCACTTCCCTCCCCCAGTCCAAAGACATGCGTGTAGACTGATTAGCATTTCCAAACTGTCATGTAATGTGTGAATGGGTGTGCAAATGTGTGAGCTATTGTGCCCTTCAATGGGTTGGCACCCCATTCAGGGTTTCCCCGGCCTTGAGCCCCGAGTTCCCTGGGATAGAGAACCCAGTGTAGGATAAGCCCCCACACACACACATTCACAGTAGTAATCCCTTAATATATTATAAACACTGGAAAACAAACAAACTGTTTGCTATTAAAACATCAGTTTAATTATTCTTCTGGATGCCAGCTGTGAATAACTCCTTGGGAATATATTCATTTAGTGCCAAAGATTAACGGCTAAAGCAAAGTGAAAACAAACAAACATTCCTTGCAAGCTCAAGTCTTACTGCTTAAGCTTATTGGCATGTTACTGGCATGTCACCCAAGATGGCAAGCTCATTATGAGAGATATTTGCAGTTAGCAGCTGAGTTGATGAAATGCAGCAGCTACAGAACGCAGGAAGCAACTAGCGGAGAAGGAAGCGGGGAAAAAAGAAATACAGCGCGAGAGAGGTTTACAAGGAACCTTGAGCAAGGACAGCAAGAAAAATCTCAGATTTATATTAATGCACTCATTCTAATAAATTATTGTTTTATTGTGTTACACAGGGACTTGTATGGCAGACGCTACAGATAAACACAGGACAAACTGATTAAAAAAAACCCAAAACAGGTGTAATTATCGATACAGTGAAGATTTCTATGAGGTAAAGCTGTTCCTTTAAGTATGGTAAAGTCTTGAAGACAGGGGGCTTTGCGGTTTCTAGGTAACAAGCTGCATTTGTTTTTGGTTTTTTTTGTTTTATTAACTTCAGAAGACAGAAAAAAAGAGAGGCTGATGAGGGAACGACTGTTTATAGCTGCTATAACGTACAACCCCAGTTCCAAAAATGTTGGGACGCTGTGCTGGGGTTGTAAGTGATAACAGGAATGAACTTGTTTCATGATCATTCCACAACATTAAACATAACTATTAATGGATGAAATGTATAATGTGATGTTCTTTAATTCTTTCATAAATAAAATATTGTTGGTAAATTGCTGCGAAAACACTTTGAGCTATGTTTTTGTAGCAGATCTGCTTTTGTGTCACATTTTCCTTCGACGGCACACCCAGTCACACTTCATTCCTTACTTATCATATTCTTAGATGCTTATTTACTAATAGAAACTGACCCCCCAAGTAACTTCACACATATCTTTTTTTCCCCAGCCTACATTCAAAAGGTCTCTTTTTAAAACTGTCAATCACATTTAGCATTGCAAAAGTAGTAAACCATTTCCAAATGACATTTTCCAGTACTTCTTCACTCCAAGCAGCTCAATAACAGACATCCATGGAAGTCTTTGATGCTCACTGAGTAGTGGTATTCTGTGAGGAATACCACCCTTCTGGCCTAGCTCTATTAACAGATGCTTGGTAATAGAAGAAAGGAGAGAGAGAGCTAGGCAGGTCTGAGTGAACATGCCCTAATATGTAGATGATGCCCAGTTCATCCCCCTGGCCATCTGCTCTGAGTGCAGCCTCCAGCTGAAGGGGTGAACAGGAGTGATTGGTCCTCTCCCTGATCTCTCACACAGACCAAAATCACCTTCAGCTAAGTGATTCAGCTCACTGCACATCTGACACAGAATGTCCAACACTTCCACATCCTTCCTGAAAGACCGCACAGCTGGAATTGTGGCTCTACGGAAAGTGCTGTCTATTTTTATTCAGGGCATAAAAAGTTGGCATTGTGTTGTGGTCAGAGGAGACCATATACAGACCTTTTGGGGGGACAAAAAGGAACTGCACAAAAAGAAATCCACATGATACAGACTGTAAATCTGGTGGTAGATCACTGATACTTCGGCATAAATTCAGGATATTTCAGCCCAAAATCTGTTTTCCTCTGCCAAGACGTTCAGACTTAGCCAGAGATGAACAAGATGATGAGCCAAACACACAAAATCATTGATGTTGATGACTCTCTCTGGATTCAGACACTACTTAAAACCCATCCTCTGAATTGAAGAAAACTAAGCACAAACCTATTAATATAAACGAGCTACAATGTTCTGCATGGAGAAGAGGACTAAGATCCTTCTACAAGTGTCTTCAACCTTGTTAGACTATATATAAGAAAACGTTAATGTTTGTCCCTCCAGGGCAGGTGCCACTAATTTTTCAAACCAGTATTTTGTATTTAAAAAATGTACTACATAAAAATCATGCATTGCAATTTAATTCGTTTACGTAAACGGTTGTACACTGCCTAAATTTTCACAACAATTTACGTGCACAGATATTTTTCCTTGTCATCATTTCATCAAACACTTGAGTTTAGAAATGGCCAATCAATCAAGATGAAGTAGGCAATCTAAGGACAACAACACTCACGTTAAACTGTAGCCATTGTGACAGGAAGAATTAAGACATGTCTTAAATATTGCATGTGTTATCCTGTGTATTTATAGTGGTGGTCTACATTGGGCATTATGTGAGCTCATCCTTCAGCTCTTCATCAGTCTTCAGTTTCTTACCACAGCACTGCTGCATGCATTTGGCGGAATATTAACAATCCAGCAGAGACACAGGGCTGTCAGCAACACTTCTGCACCTGATATATACTTGTACCAGCGCCACACACATTAACATGCCTTGCTGAGGATGCCCCACCACTCAAATAATCTCTGGTCCATTAATGGACGGAATTGGCACGGCTGACACATTGTACCTGATCTACGATCAGTAATTATTATTATTATGACCCTAGTTGACTCAGACTACAGCAGAAGTTGCTTGAGCTTAAAAACTCTTCACATAAACTAAATTACTGCCATTATATACAATACTTGTATATCATTAAAAAAATGCCTCAACTGCAGGTAGTAAAAAAAACAACAACAACAAAAAAAAGATTTCTTCTTAAGGATAGTATGTTGACATTTCCAGAAATCTCAGTGGTAGAATTTATGTGCTACAACCTGAAGCGCTCCAGACAGGATGTGCAAGCATGTCATAAGTAAGATACACTACTTGTAGGAATGGATGCACTCGATGTCCATGCATAAAAAGTTATGTTTCTCTGTCACTGGCTATCTGTCTTGTACCTGACACAACCTATGGGAGTCATCATCAGCTAGCAGTGAGAAATATAGAGAGAGACAGAGAGGTAGAGAAGTTAAAGAGAGTGAAGGAAGGATATGCATGCTGTTTTGGTGTATAACACATACACTAGGGAGTCCTCCGTTCTGTCAGTCCACACTACTGACAAGGAACAAATAGCTCTCGCAAAGTTAGATCGCCCTCGCGTCAAACAAACTTAACTTCTTAATTAGTTAGCCTGACCTAACACCATGGGTTGTTAATTAAGGCAAATGGTTTGCAGATTTGGAAGGGATATTCATTTCGACTTGCTCAAACAAGCAATGATGCATTAAAAAATAAACAAAAAAGACAATGTAGTCACTCTCTGAAGTGCATGCTTTCCCCACTCATAAATGAGTTCAAATCCTTTTGCCTCCTGTGCCCAGCCAAAAAGCAATTATTAGCAGTGCATATGTCATTTGAAAGCTGAACAGAGACCCCACTGGGAAACACCTCCATCCACGAGGGCACAAAGGGAGAAAGAAGCAAGATTTCCTCCGCTCCCCGTAATGGCACATCAGTGCCTTCCAATAGAAGATAACAGTTCAATAAATAGAGGCTTAGCAGTGGAAGCTGTTTGCTGGAGCACAATGCAAGTGTGTATAACAGAGACCGTTATATGTGAACACGAATCCAGGCAATAATATTGGAATATGGAGCCACATATGGCAGATCTAAAACTCATCTGAATCCCGGCTGACACATCTCTCTGAGATCAAAGCTTTATAACGTTACATTTTATGTGTTTATAAAACAGCAGAGTAGAAAAGGACATTGTTAAGAGTACTACGGAGTGGTTGATAATGGATGCCGAGCTGTTTTGACAGGTTTCATCTGTGAGAAAACTTACACTGCCGAGCAACTACATTAACAAGTACGGAACTAATCCTGGTGCAAAAAGGCTGCTGAAGATGGCGCGACATTGCAACACATTGCGTCAACTTCCATCTTACTCATTTTCATGATCAGTGTAGCTAAGTGTGAGGTCTTGCAGAGCTGGGCTGCTTATGCAGATGACCTTTCAAATGTTATCTGCATAAAATTAAAGTCGCCGGATAAGCATGTCAAAACTGACAGACGTCTGATCTAGTGCGGTTTTATGACACTGTATAAAATAACATTCAAACACCACTGGATCCAACCAACACTCCAAGAGCTATTTCACTAACCAGACAGCCCAGCAATCTCATTTTCAGTGAATAGAGAGATTGAGTAAAACCCGTCACACTGGATATGCGCTTTTCAAACCTTTAATGAAAAGGAGTAAAAAAAAAACATATCTGTGGAACAGGCACAGTGAGGTAAACGACTGCATCAGACAACAAAAGATCTAGTCACAGTAGCACCCTGAAGCCTCCTGGAAGCCCCTGCAAGCTGTCGATTCGATTCTTCCTTTCGGAGATGAAACAACAATTATTATGCTTCGAATATATGCTTCTTCTGCCGGAAAAGTGTGCGGGAGGGATTTTGGATGCATGAGTGAGATGCTCGGGAAATGCCTCATGACACTCACGTCATGCCAGCAGATGTTGTAGGTGGGGGGCAAGGGGCTGGGTGAGGACGGGGTGGCAGTAGATATGCCACAAAGGAGAGGCCGAAATTCCCTGCAAACCAGTACATAGCTTTCAGGGTATAAACGCTTGTCACTGCGGTGATCTTTAAGTGTTTCTCTTACGTCTATTCAGTATGTATCTATCACGCAGGGAAGTGAATGTCCATCGATCCATTTTCTGTATTGCTTATCCTATACAGGGTTGTGGGGGATCCTCAAGCCTATCCCAGGGGACTTGAGGCACCTGGACAGGTGGACAGGGTGCCAACCCATAGCAGGACACAATCACACACAGATTCACACATCCATTCACACACTAGACATGTGGAAATGCAAATCAGCCTACAATGCATGTCTTTGGACTTGGGTAGGAAACCGGAGGAAACCTACAAAGCACGGGGAGAACATGCAAATTACACACACATAGGACAGAGGCGGGATTCGAACCCCCAACCCCAGAGGTGCGAGGCAAACATACATAATTGGACTATAAGGACTACATGTGCATTATTTGTACTTTGGCAAACAAATAGCCTAATTTTCAATTCAGTTGCATTTTATTTGTATAGCGCTTTAAACAATAGACATGGTCACAAAGCTGAGTAACAGAAGCCCAGCTTTTGAGTTAGATTCCTTATAAGCAACAGTGGCGAGGAAAAGCTCCCTAGGATGACCCGAGGAAGAAATGTTGAAAGAAAACAGACGCAAAACTGAACAAGTCCTCTTCTAGGTGACACCAGATAACTGTACACTAAAGTCATCCTGTACTAAGTGTTGAGATGAGGTCCAGGATGAGTCTTAAAAGAAGCAGCTGAAATGATCCACTGACACAAGGGTTAGACATGGACATAAAGTGTTTTTTGGAAGTGCAATATTTATGGTATATATGTGGGACCATCCATAGCACAAGAAAGTAAGAAAGTGCAGAAGCTGCAAGCAAAAATAAGTATCAGGATGAATCACGCAATATAAGACTTACATAATATATATGGCACTTTAAGAGACATGCTACTGCATTGCATACTGTTGAAAACTGATGTGATGGGATGTCATGTTGCATTCTTCACTCATCTGTTCATACTCTTCAATACCATGTCATCCCTGTCACAATCACCATATCACTGATATATAATAACCTACCATCTGCTTGTTCCCATTATGTTTCATAGCTGATGCTGCTTACTTATCGCATCTGTAAATATATGCAGAAAACCATCTGGGATCTGCAGTTCTTACCATGGATCTAAAAACAGAATAGATGGTCTTTCTACATCCTGTCCATCTTGTTTCCAGTAAAGAAAGGGCTTGTTTCTTTAAAGTCAAATATGTCAGGTTTGCGTGTAATTAGTAGGCAGCATGAAATACTTGCCCTATTAAAGATGATGTAACAGTTTCAAACCACTTTACAGAGAAATGGCTTAGTTCAAAATTGTAGAATGTTTCCCCTCCGTCAAAGTAATCGTTAACTGCCCTGTAGACAAATGTATTACTTTTTCTTTTTCTTTTTTACTGTAAAATGTGCCTTTAATGGAAAAAAATATTAGAATATACTTTGATAAAATGCCAAAACTGACAAACAAGAAACAAAACGTCTGGCCAGTTGTAGTTATGTCCTAATATCAGATATACTGAAAACATGTTTGAATCTAATTTCCATTAAATCATCATTTAATAATTAATTATATAATTCTTTACATTCATGAAAGAAGTGGTGCCACATTAATAATCAATTTAACATCTTTCGCACAGTACTGTATGTATATATACATACATACATACATACATACATACACACACACACACACACACACACACACACACACACACACACACACACACACACACACACACCCACACACACACAGAGTACTGTGCAAAAGTCTTAGGCACCCTATGTTTTTGTACAAATTTTGTTATAGAAGTCTCCAGAAGATCTGTGGCTGGTTCTGCAAGATGCTCAGTAGAACTTACCACCGAATTTCCTTATAAAACTGCACAAAATGTACCTAAGTGTACTTTAGACTACTGCAAATTTTTTTAAACAAATGGTCGGCATACCAAATATCGACTTTGTTTCATTTATTTCTGTTTACTGATTTTTATAGTTTTTTTTTTATACTATAACATTTTATTTCATTATGTTTGAAGGCATCTTTGATGTACAGAATTTCTTTACATGTGCCTAAGACTACTGCACAGTACTGTACATGCAAGTAGTAATGGTTTAACAGTCACTTAATAGATTTACTCCTTTTCTATGGCTGAATCTCAAATGACTATATGATGTGTATATAGTACACAAATTGCATTTGATTAAATCTTAAATCCTTCAAGTAATTTGTGGTTAAAGTTGGGGTCCATGTGCTCTTGTTAAAAAAAAAAAAAACCCAAAAAACAAAACTGTTTTAATCTGGATTAAGATCGCAGGAACTAATGAGAATGGTTTATCCTGATTAAAGAATTAAATGATCTTAACTATGCCCAACTCTAATCAGTTACCAACAGATTGAACCATGAGACGAGCACTGAGAATAAACCACTGCACATGTACACAATGGTAATGTAAGACACTTATAAACACACTATGACTAAATAGTAATAATACATCTGAAAAGCACAATGATTTTCTTTGTTCAGAAGTGGCAGAAATGGCAATTATTTGTAAATAAAGAAATCAAACATACTGCAATTTATCAGATGCCTGAACAACACTTATCCCATAATTATCTGATAATGAGGTGCACTTCATACGGAGTGCCAATCACTCTACTCAGCCGAGTGAATGCGAAGGAATGAGGCATGAAAAGGAAGGCAGAACAAAATGAAAGAACCTCAAAACATATAGTATATGACTTTGATCAACGACAGATAGACAGATAATACATTAACACTAGCTATGTTAATCCTCACCTGTTAATTCTTAATTTGCCACTTTCTTTAACGCAAAGCAGGTCTCACTGTTTAGAAGAGTGACTCTGTAAGTCTAAAACTCCACCAGGGATCCAACCAAATAACACACACACCTGACAAGCATTTCTCTGGTTTCTTTAGCAGGAGATCATATGCTGACAAGAAAAGAAACATAGGCAACAATCAAGGTATTCCTTCCTGTGATGCAGAACTTCATAGATACAACCCTCTATGAGGAAAAACTCCAACTTCAAGGAACTGGTGAGTATTCACCTGCCTGAGACCTATCTCCTCTGGGAACTCTGGAGTAGGAGGGACAATCCCCAATCAAAAAGTTTCATACCACAGCTAGCTCTGTGTGGTTATAAGGTAGGCTAAATCTAGTCCATGTATTTCCATCGTACACATAACTCAGACTCTTTCCTAACATTCCAAGTTCCCAAAGCCAGATCCCAATGCAAAGGTCTATTCTGTCTAAGACTGTCCATCATGTGTATGCTACCTAACTGGCATTGCACCTGCCTCCCACTCTTTATTTTACAGGTGGTGAGTCCACAAGTGAGCTCCACACAATTTACCAGAAGCCAACCAGTTTACAGGCACATTAGATTAGATTAGATTAGATTCAACTTTATTGTCATTATGCAGAGTACAAGTGCAGAGCTAATTAAATGCAGTTAGCGTCTAACCGGAAATACAAGAGTATATTATATAGTGTTATATACAAAAAAGTGCAAAGTAGGTACTACAGATTAAATGGTGGAAAAAATGTTTTTATACAACCCCAATTCCTTATACAGTGCACAATATAATTAAAATATTCAAGGAATCCGGTAAAGGGCAAGGCCAAAAACCACTTCTGAATGCACTTGATCTCCGATCCCTCAGACGTCACTGTCTTAAAAACCGTCATGTGTCTGTAATGGATATCTTAACATGGGCTTAACAGTGTGTTGCAGTCATCAGATTTGAAATCAGTGTATATTTTCAAAAACAAATTAAATTCACAAAGACATCAAATAAAGTGCTCATAATGTGTTTTCAATATAGTACAGGGTGAACTGAAATTTTTAATGACTCTTTGTTTTTGTTTTTTTTGCATTTTCCATACAGTCCCAAGTTTTCAGAAGTGGGGTTGTACTATAAGTACAATCGCAACAAGTGCACAACACTAAGCGAATGACAATATCACGGTGCTTTTGGAAAATGCGGGTGGTACGCTTGCACATTTCCAGGGTCCCCAGTTCAATCCTGAGCTTGGGTTATTATTTGTGCAGACTTTCAAGGGGTTCCTCTGGGATTTCCATTTGATAAATTGCCCCAAGGTGTGTGTGAATGGTGTCCTGCAATGGACTTATGTCCCGTCCAGGCTGTATTCTTGCCTCATGCCCAGTGTTCCCAGCAATGGCTCCGGATACACCATGACGCTAGTCAGTATTAAACGGCTACTGAGTGAATGAGTAAGACAGAGAAATGGGAAATGTGACTAGTTTTTGCCAGGGAACTTATTGTTTACAGGTTACAATTTTGTGAAAACAGTTGTTCCAATATATTCTTTGTAATGAATCAAGGGAAAAAGAAAAGGAGAGGGACTCTAAAGTAAAATCTAGAGCAAAACTGACATAGATAAACAGACTGCATTGTCCATAAGGAGATGAATTCAGACACAGCATATTGACCTTTGCAGCAGCACGTGAGGCTAAAAGGAGAGTGTAGCCATTAAAATGGCTGCCTGAGAAGAAGTAGCATCTGGCCTTCCTCCGAAAAAGCATTGCTTGACGTGGGTGTGACGTCTGGTACACATGAATAAACCTTCTTAGAGTGACAGGTA
Source organism: Ictalurus punctatus (assembly GCF_001660625.3). Classification (NCBI taxonomy): domain Eukaryota; kingdom Metazoa; phylum Chordata; class Actinopteri; order Siluriformes; family Ictaluridae; genus Ictalurus; species Ictalurus punctatus. Next base: position 12,815,233 of record NC_030434.2, on the reverse strand, counting down.
ACCATAACGACTTTCATTCAGCCCACAATCGTGCACACACACACCTGGGCGAGGATTAGCACTGACCAAATCTCTCCCCACCACTCTGAATGGACTTATCCACCCACAGTTTTTGCCTGAACATATTCATTCGGCTCCAGTCTCTCGGCAGGATACAGGTGACATTCAAAAGTCCTGCTGCTCTGCACTGTAGAACAGCAACATTGTGTTTAACAATGCTACACAAAAAAATCCACACAGAACGCAGTGTTTTCAATGAAAATAAAAAATAAAAAATTGCTAGCTATGTGTCACACTTGCTTTGATCTGCCCTATATTTTTATGCTTGCAAATAGTGAGTAGAAATGGCCACTCACCCGCCCTTAATGTAGTCTAGGAAGGTGACTTCAATATCCACGAGGAATGACAGAAGTGTTACCTAACAATGGAAAGAGAGCAAGAAGACAGTTCTAACAGAGCATACTGACTGCCTCCAGCAAATTATTCCGCCTCATTAATTTTACAGTACACAAGCATCCATTTACTGTAAAATCCAATCACAGCTTCACTAATTTGACAGTGGAAATTATGGCATATGTTCTTGCACAGATTACTCCTACACCCTGCACAGAAGTGCCTAATCACTACCCATATTCTACATACCGTTCCAGAATTGAGGTATTTTTTCTTCTTGCCTTTTTTCTTTGGATTAATGACCTGTTGGGACAGACATTTTTCATTCATTTGTGAGAGAATCAAGAGGTAGTCACTTAAAAAAATACCTAAAATAATGCATTTTGACACTTTTCCCTGGACTAAGAAAATAACAAAACAGTTCAGTTATAATGGAAGTCCATCAATCAGCTAGAACTGAGGATGATCAATCTGGCCGTAAATGTCTTCTTACCAATTCTCATACTGGTCGTGACAGTCAAACACATACAGCACATTATGGCCAAAAGTTTGTGGACACCCGCGCATAACACCCATGTATTCCTTCCCCAAACTGTTGCCACAATGTTTGAAGCACACACAAAAAAAGAATGCTTTTGTATGCTTTATAATTATGGTTTCCCTTCACTGGAACTAACTGGTCCAAAACTATTCCAGCATGACAATGCCTCTGTACACAGTGAGGTCCATAAAGACATGCTTTGCCAGTGCTGGTGTGGAACAACTTGAGTGGCCTGCACAGAACCCTGACCTCAACCTTGCTGATCATTTTTGCAGTAAACTGGAACACTGACTACAAACCAGGCCTCCTCGACCAACATTAGTGCCTGACCTCACAAATGCTCCTGTGGCTGAATAGGTACCAATCCCCACAGCCATGCTCCAAAATCTAGTGGAAAGCCGTCCCGGAAGAGTGGCATTCATAACAGCAAAGGGGAGACTAAATCTGAAATGGGATGTTCAAAAAGCACACATGGGTGTGATTAGTCAAGTGTACACCTACTTCTGACTACAATGTACATCGTGAAGGTGGCTTAAGGTTGGATATCTCACTTCACCTTGCATGGAAGTTGGGCCCATGCATGGTTGGCCTCACTGAGAGCAACTCAGCTACAGAGACTGTACAGTGGGACAGTGCACACCTAGGAGAGTAGTGTCTGCACTGAGAAGTGGCATCCCAGATCTGGGAAAAGATTGGCACAGGTGGACATCTCCACTGATGCCAAATCAACTCACTGCTGCACAGAATTCAACAATTAGACCACAGAGTCCTAACTGTGGGAACACCCTGGTGGTTGGAACACCCTGGTGGCTTCCTCCCGCACAAGATCTAATCCCAAATGTATAGAAACCCCCAGCTAGGTCATTTGTGCCTGTAGGTTTTGGCACCTTGGCATGAAGAGAAAACTGAAGGCTAAGATTAAGAGCCCCTAGTAGATGAGTTTTGTATGCTCTTAAGTGAAAGGTATTCGGTCAGTGGTGTGTACCTCATCAACTGAATCGGTTTTCTTTGGGGACTACAGGGAAACAGCAAATCCCCTCTACACTAGGAGTGTATGTGGCAGCCATTGCACCATGTCACAACATCATGCATTACAGCTCTCTGGGGGCTCACAACCTTTCTGAAAGAGGTATAGCACATCATGATTCCCCATGAGCATAGCATAGAACTTCCCTTGTAATGTGTCTCTAAAAACATTTTACTAGTGATTACTCTAGCATTTGTCAGATGCGCTTACCCAGAGCGACTTACATTTTTTCTCATTTATACAACTGAGGAGTTGATGGCTAAGGGCCTTGCTCACTGGCCCAGCTTGGCAGTGCTGGGATTTGAACTCACAACCTTCCAACCAGTAGTCCAAGTCTTAACCACCAAGCCACTGCTGCCCAACTTTGTAAACCAGCTGACTGATCTTGTGGTCAATTTTGTAAACCAATTGAATGCTAGTGTTCCATGAAGTCAACCCTGCAGTGTGTTCTTTGTTGCACACCGTATGTACCCTATGGTAATATTTAGATGGAATTGCAGCTAGCCAACCCTCAGAACAACTGTTCATATGTCATGTTAAAAAAAAAAGACGCAGGGGCTTTCTTGTCTAAAAAGAGACTGGCCCACTGGGTGGTGGACGTCATGGCTTATGGGTGTCTCAGTACCCATCCCATACTATGACAAGGAGTGCCTTTTTCTCATGGGCATTACTTTCTCTAGGTTCTACAAGGTTAATGTCACCCATCCCAGTGGCATGCGTGCAGTGGTCATCTCCAAAAATCTTTCCAGTTAGTCCTAAACTATGCCAGTTCCTCCGGATATCGTGGTATATGCTATCCAGATGATTTCTTCCCATCCCTGGCAGTTAGAACGGGTGAAACAGAATGCTAGTTATGTACATCACTCTGGTTCTATGAACTTGGTTCTATGAACTCTGGTTCTAATGCAGGCACACTCAACAAAGTAGGTGTCCAGGTGCTTCTCACTGCCCCTAGTGGTTATCCAAGGTTCACAGAACCACAGGTACCTATGCAACTAGGATTATGTCTTAGCATCATAACTGTGTGGGTCAGATTGTGAATAAAGAATTGTGAATAACGTTGGATAAACAGCTTTGTTATTACATACGCTCATGTCTTATATCATGTCCTACAATGTTTATTGTTAGAGTACAACAATTATCATTTTAAAATGCACCAATATGCATAGTCACATATTTTAACAGTTTATTAATAGTAAAATAAGAACTGCCCATAGACTTCTATTATACTTAATCTGGAAGTTTTCCATTCTTTTCTCAGTACAGGGAAACATGTTCATCAGTGGTAACTGCTCATACACTATACATGCACATTATGTTGAAAAAAGTTAACATTATTATTGCTCTGCAATTAATTGTGATATAATCCACATCTTGTTTGTTGTACACATTATTTGTTGCTGTAAATGGAGGTCAACCTTTCTTTGAGTTACAGGAAGAGAGGTATGACAAAAATGTGCATTCCTACACATCAGCAAAGCATCTTTGATTGAATTGCAGGAAAACACACACCACAGAGGTACAGTGGGTAAGAGGGTGAAAGCTGTTAGCCCTTGATGAGAAGTGTTCCATAACTGCTCTGGAGTGGCTGTCACTTCAAATAAACAGTGCATGCGAGTGAGAGCAACAGAGAGATAAAAGAGAGGGAGAGAGAGAATTTGTTTGACAGCAAGATGGTCATGCAGACAGTAAGACCCTCACAAAGGCATCAGTGATGACAAGCTGATGAAAAAGCCCATCGTCCCTCCTCACAATACACACACCAACCACTCCAGAATGACTGTTGCTTAGAGCTGTAGTGTGTGAAATCGTATATCCATGCCACCTCTCTCTTAACTCATAGCATGCAATCACTTTCTATACTAAACAAAACACAGGATGCATCAAATCACTAACCCACCCCTATGCTTCCCATTCTGAACACTACTTCCTTAATCACTCACAATGTGCAAATGATATAAGAATATATAATAGAATTGAAAAGACAATGATAGTTTGAATGAAAATGACATAATTTACAGTCTTATAAAAGAGAATCTAGAATAGTTATCCAGCTAACATTATACTATACTGATATACTAGATGATTGTTCTCATGATGTTGTGGGGAAATTGTGTGGGTAAAACTGTGAAGCAAAAAAAGACTGTAAGAATGAGTTTCTAACAAATCTGCTTTCAAATATTCGATCAATTTCCCTAAATTAATCGTCGCACTGCTGCAACAATGTGACATCATTTAACATCGCCTTGCAATCGAGGGATGCGCATTTTCATATTTATTTCCAACATGTGCGTCAATAGAATGACATGAAGACGCCTCTAATGCTTTCAAGATTTTATTGTAATCATGTCTATTAATGTGCATAGCTGTATCGTTTTATTTCCTTATTTCAGCCACAGAATAAGCCTAAACTGCTGCATTCAGCTGTTCCTTCAGGAGGACATACTTTGAGAAAAATACCCAGAGAAAGGCATGCATAAAAAAGGAAAACTGTGAAAGCCAGTAGGTCACCCACCTCATATACGTTAAACTGGGACTGCCCTCTGGACAACTCTCTGTAGCTTGTGCTAAACTCGCCAATGAAATCGTGGCTGTATGTGCACACATGCATTCAGACATACATATGGAAACAGCACACACACACACACACACACACACACAAAGAAAAAGAAATTTAGAAAAATAAATTTTAATGTAGGATTGGATGAGCCGCTTAATCTCCTCCATACACCATGCAACGAGCAGAATATTTCTTCTTTATTGTGTATCTCACAATGAAATTGGTTTATGATCAGATTGTCTTTTCGCACTTCATTTTGTTGTTCATTTTTTAAACACTCTGGCAGCTGTGAAAACGCAATATGCAAAACACCATCATCTGTTTCACTAATTGACTCGCTAAATGACTATTATCATAAATGCACTAGATAAAGATACTTAACTGCATAGTTTGCGCAAAATGAATTTATCCATTCATGGTATAAAGGCTGACATGAACCAAATTAAAATATTTCTAACATCACAAGGGAGATTGAAAAGTCATGATGGTGAATGAATAAACAGTATGCTATAAATGACCCTGTTTGAAATCTACATTAAAAATAGCTTGCAGCTATTTGCTGGCAGACACAAGTGTCTATTTCATTTTGGATAATATCGTTGCCCAATTTATTTTTGCCTCATATTTCAAATCAATTAGATTCCAAGAGTGTGACATTCAACTCTCTACTATTGTACCAATACTTCTTTGTTTCATTTCAATATACCCAGCATTGGCCCATTGAAGAGCTACATTATACTCTTCCAAGTGTTGTTTAAAAATATGCTTGTAGTTAATTAGTTGACATTCTGTTGATGTTGAAATGTTCATATTCTGTTTATATAATTAAGCACAAGCTTTCCCACTGCGCAAAACTGTGAACTAACTAGCTAACTAGATGAATAATAAGGGGCTTATTTACAAAATAAGCCAGAATCCTACTCAAGCTTCACTCTAACAAAATGAGAGCATGTGGAAAAAAGGGTTTTGGGGGAAAAAACAACAACTGATAATTGGCTAAATATCAGACAAATTAAAACGATTATGATATACTATATTATTGATGCATAGCATCTACAAATACTTTTGAATAGTTGTGATTAGCATTTTATTGAATGGCTACAACACTTTACCTTCCATCTCTGTCCCAGTCATACACTTCAATCTTGATTGTTCTAGAGAGAGAGAGAAAGAGAGAGATAGATAGAGAGAGAGAGAGAGAGATAGAGAAAGTGTGAGAGAGAGAGAGAGAGAGTAGAACGTCAGCTTGACCACTGTACAATACTCTTGTTTCACACTAGCCTTTTATTTTTTCAATTTCACCTCAATCAGTATCTGAAGTATCTGAAGATGAAGTATCATTCTCTCAAGAGCAAGGAAGCAATTTTACATCGACTGTGTCCAGCATCTCTTAAGGCAATTTTACATTTTACTATTCACTTCATGAGCAATCAGGGCAAGTAAGTGAGAGATTCAGAGACACAGAGAAAGCGATATGAATCATGGACTGCTACGCTACAAAAGCTAGTCATTAGTGTTACATTACAACATGAGTGGTGAATTGGTTTCCTTGGAGCCTGCAGAGAGCGGTGAGATTTTAAGTGTTGCACAGAGCCATTTAAAAAGCTAGAGATCTTGTGTGTAAAATAGGGTTGGATTTCTTCTGGATGGCTTAACCTTCATTTATATGAATGATCTGTAAAACTGCAGGAGCCATGAACCAGTGCCAGATAGCAGTGGTTTGAGAATAAAAAAACATTTGCACCTATTGTTCAGGGTCGAGAGGCTTGATTTCGATTTACCGATTTCTCATTTCTTGAGTTACAAACTTCCAGCTATTAGCATTGCTGCTGTTAGCCGCTGCACAACAAGTGATGAGCCCGCAGCATGAATTTCTCGTGTCAAAATCCGCAACACTTTGCTTGGCTGGGTTCTAATAATAGCCTGTCACCAAAACTAACACAGCAGCAGGACACTCAGCACTTCTCTACAAGAGTGTACTGCAGAGTCTTATCTCCATAAACACACCCCTACAGTCCCCCAAACTCAAACACTTTCAGTTACAGATAAAGCAGAAGCAGGAGGCAATAATCAGTGCTCTATTTAGGCATTAGGTCTTATAGCGGAAGAGCACGGGGGCACTTTTTAGTGCCACTGGTGTACACTTAAAGGGGCCATGACATGTTGTTTTTATTTATTTATTTTATTATCTTCCCTGAGGTGTAATTGTAATATTACTTAACTTTTTTGCACAAAGAAATTTAGTAATTTATAACCTTTTTCAACCCTGTCTCTGACCCCCTGGCTGAAACGATCGTTTTTTGTGTCCTTTACCTTTAAGACTTCAATGTATCCACTCACTGCTATGACTGGCTAACATCTTTAGCTATGAATTAATTATCAATGCCACTGCTATTACACATGCAGAACTGTTTTCACCGACTGAGCGCCAGTGGGCGGGGCCAACGGTGCAATGGTGTAAAAGAAGATGTCAATGTCTTGCTGTATGGTCAGTCATATGCAAATGTTTTGCTCGTGTGACGTCACAGATCCCGCCACATCCAAACGAGCCGTTTTTGGAGCTTGGTTAAATAAATTCTCTCTTTATACTGAGGAGGATGTATTAAGCTAGAAAACTTGCTGGATGTTTTAATGGTACAAATGACCTCTTGTATGTCAAAAGATCAAGGAAATTTTGACTTCTCATGTCATGACACCTTTAAAGCTAGAGATGTCAGAAGATCTTATAAAGCAATACATGCTGTATAAAATAGTGTCTCCATCATGAAAAACACTATACTTTAATACATTTCCATTAGGTCTGTCAGGATGGATTTTGTTCAGATTTTCAAAATACTTATTTAAAGGCCCACTGCTGATTCTTTGCTTAGAAAATAAACATTGTTCTGTGTCTTTCCCACACAGAGGTGATTTTTGGGCCAGGCAATTTGACAACTGCAACAGCATATTATGTCCCATTTATTTTATATATATATTTGCTCTGAGAAATGTACCAATTGTTTACAATTTGGAGGTGATGGGAAAGGGGAGAGAGAAGAAGAGAGAAGGGGGCATGCAGTAGAAACTCACAATGTGAGATTATTACGAACATTAATTCCCACTGTATATGATCCCATAAGATTCTAACTTGCAGTTCGAAATTTCATGAGATTTAGAATTTAATCAGAGCCAGAGTGCATTCTGCTGTAGGACATCTCCACCATTATCCTGCTCGATGGAATAAACTTGAATCATTCAAATTGATATTTCATGTAGCCAGTGATATAGGGTGGCACTTTGAATGCTCTTAGAGCAGCCTCAGACTGTTTAAAACTAGAGATGGCACCTAGCCGATATCCAGTATCAGTATCAGACAAATTTCTGGACAAAGAATGAAGTTTGTCCGATTCTGGATAGTTTTTTATTCTGATGGAGAAAGAGGTTCGGTGGGCTACTCATACTGTTTTTTTTTTTGTCCAACAGCCAGAGAAAGAAAAACTAAAGTTGTCATTTGGAATGTATGTTTAAATGTCATGCACTGGTGTGAGAGTGGTGACTTGGTTCAAATCCTGCTGCACTATACACATCAGCTGAGGTGCAATACTTAGGATGATTTTTATTAGTCAAATTAAGTTGTAAGTAGTACAGATGATGATCTTTTCAGAATTAGCAACATGCACAAAACATGGATTTAATACTGCTCGTCGCTACAACAAATATCACTCAGGAAAAATGTGCTCAAGTCCAAGTAACTAAGACATGCTTCTGTTTTACATCAAAATAAAGACATAATTGCTGAGGCCTTACCTGTCATAGTCTCCATTGCACAAGGCTCTGACGGGGATCTTGAAGGCCTGCCATACAGGGTTCAGGGTGTTCTTCACCACCTCTGTCTTATGGCAAATGGTGAATCTGTCACAAGCACAGACGCCTCAGTCACACACATGCACAAAGTATTGTCAAAAGGTGAATAATTACTAATTTCCACATTTGTACACAAAGCCCAGGCATTCGTCATGTACACAGGCCTACTAACGGCTTAACAGTTTTTTTTTTAATAACACTGTGCAGGAGAAAAGTGCAAGAAGCAAGATTGTACTCAAAGTGTGTTTATTGAGGTAAACCTGAAAATCACCAGAGCCCATGGCTGGGTTCAAAACATATGCAGTCAAAACCACTTTTTCCAAAATCACTGTGCAAACACAAAAAAATAAAACAAAATCGCATTGATGTGGCTACGAACCATATTCTTATTATAATGTGTGATATTAGCTCTTGTAGTAGCCTGAAAAAAGGAGCACAACGGAAAGTGTCTAAAAAAAAAGGTGGGTAAAACAATCCAGACTTTTTAATAATAAAATATAATTAGATTGCACTCGTAAATCTTATGTCAGTATTTGGAATGGCAGAAAAAAAATCATGCAGATTTTCTTCACTGAGATATTTGGGGGAAAAAATTATTACAATTACAATAAGTTGTATTTAACAGTTGGGTGATGTAGCCTTTTACTAAAATGCAGAAACCAAGTGCATTGCATGTTTTAGCAACCTAAAGGAAAAAGAATTAAAGACACACTTTACTGCTAGACAAACCTCCCCAGTTTCACAGCACACCACTGCCTTAATAACAGCATAAAGAAATTGCAAACTATTGCAGAGTGATACAGTTACTAAAGGTTAGTTGCCGTAGTAACTGAGCAGGGCTTAGATTTAGCCTATTTCATGAAACCAAAATAAGACAGAAATCAGGCAGGCTTGTTGAAATAAATGATGTGCATTTCTGGCTACAAAAATAGCAACAGGTAAAATTGCTTTAGCCCAACCAAAATAGCAATATTCCTAAAGCCAAACAAAAAATTATGCTGACAAAAAAGGAAAGCTCAAGCAAACAGGCTAGGAAACACATCCAGGGAAACACAACTCAGAATCACCATTGTTATGCATGTAACACAGAAGAGAAACACTGAGGGGTTAATGAGACAAACTAAACTGAGGTTACAAGTGACCACTTTATTAGGAACACCTGTCTATTCATGCAATTATCCAATCAACCAATCATGTGGCAGCAGTGCAATTCATAAAATCATGCAGACACAGCTTCAGTTAATGTTCACATTTAATATCATGGGAGGAAATGTTATCACAGTGACTTAGACTGTGGCATGGATGTTGGTGCCAGACAGGCTGGTTTAAGGATTTCAGAAATCTCCTACAATTTGTTTATTTACTTTTTACACATAATGGTGCGAAAAACATTGAGTGAGCGGCAGTTCTGCATATGGAAATGCCTTGTTGATGAGAGAGGTCACAGGGTTGAGCTGAGAGGAAGGCTAAGATAACTGAAGTAACCACTCTTTACAACTGTGAAGAGCAGAAAAAGCATCTAAGAATGCATAACATGTCAAACCTTAAGGCAGAAGGGCTACAACAGCAGAAGACCAGGAGGCTCCCCTCCTGTCATCCAATCATTCACAGCATGAATTTGCTACTGATAAACCGGGAACAATTCTGTGATACAATCATGTCAACATGAGCCGCGATCTATAAGGAATTTCTAACACTTGTGGAATCCATGCTCTGAAGAAAAAATGGGTCTTACCCAGTATTAATATGGTGTTCCTAATACAGTAGCCAGTGAGCGTATATAGCATGTATAGCTAATCAGCTATAGACTGCTTCTGAAAAGACAGTGTTTATTAGCACAGCTTTATAAGCACACTGTCCTTGGCCTCCAGAAACAGGACTTCCTCCACTCAACTGGCCAAGACGTTAGTGGAGGATTTACTTCTAGACATGACATGCTGTTTCTTCAGCTGCACTCAGACCACTTTTATTATCCACCTAACCTACACAAGTCAAAATAAACCCCTTATCATCTGATTACAGGGCTATAGTGAAAGACAGCAGTTCGGGTCAATATTCTACTGCTCTTAGGTCGAGGACAGGTGGTAATTATCACTGTCATATATTCCGTCGCCTTATTAGAAATCAGTATGTTCTGAACTATTGATCAACTGATATGGATTTTTCACAGCTCACTGTGCATATTTAAAGAGCACAATGACAGTGACCTTATAGTACATTAATTCAAATACAAGAGTTATGCAATTAGGGACAAAATCCACCTCTTTTCCAATTACTGTCAGTAAAACTGTGGATAATGAACACTTACTAAACAGACGAATTTTGTATAAGTCAGTTAACAGACATCCTAACTTTAATGTAATATTTATTTCTTTATGTATTCATATCCATTTTATTTTCCAGGTCGGATGTGGACAACCTGATTACCTGGTAACCTTTGAAGTTTTTTATGTCTATGTGGTGTTTTATATCAGAAAATATTCTAGTAATCTTCTGAAAAAGGAAAAATCATAAGCCAACCAGTGATCAAATACAACAACACAGGCCGAGCTGGTCGAATGGTTAGACCATCTTCGCCAGCTGTTAAGCAGTTTCTGAATTACTGCTTCTAATACTACATCATAGACATAGACTTTTTTTTTTTTTTTTTTTTTAGAAAATATCAGAACAGTAGCGCAATTACAACAATTTCTTCATCAGTTTTGTCAAAAAATAAGGAAGCTGGAAAATAGCTTAACAGCTGGCAATTTTCACTGTCACTGTGCCTTTACATTTGTGATAGCTAGCTAAATTATTAGACTAATTTATTAGATAGCTTAAGTGCTGTATCCAGATACCCCAGTTGCCTTGCAGCAGTATTCTCATTATTTAAACCCTTAAACAGCAAACGTATTCTGTGCCTTCCAATGTTAAATGAACAACGTAACAACTTTTATTTGAATGTGGGATAGCGTACTCACGTTCCATCCTCGTTGCTGCGGTAAAACACAAGGAAAGGGTCAGACTTGCCAAAGAAATCCTTCTTGTCCAGCTTGTTGCCACAAAATTGCATCATTACAGATTCCTGTAGGATGGAGATACAACCACTGTAACCACTAGTGCACAATAATTATGCATTTGGCAACCAGATCTTTTTGAGCAGATGATATTGTGTGACTGCAAAATGGTCTGGCACAGTCGTTCAGATTTGCTTTACTGGTGCCAGGTGGCAAAACTAAGGAGACAAATGAGAAATCCTTTTGACAAGAAAGTGTGGACACAGACACTGGCACCTGCACACACCTTCCTTACTGCCAGGGTGTCATCAGTTAATGGTAAATTACAGTATAGTGAATGTACTGTAAACTACAAATGTATAATCTACACGTGTGTTCATGGCACAGATGGGATTCCTGGCTCAAGTGAGTCTAGTTGGATGTTTTGCCAACCTGTTTCATTGTTGTATGTGCAGATTTGGGGCATACATGATATATTCATTACTAAAATCAGTACGTCTAGGGAAGAGTTTAAGGCAAGTACAGAGCATGTGTGTGCACACAAACAAATGCTTTGTTTTGCAACAAAGACACAATGGAGCACATAGTATAATGGCAGGGGGTTTAGACTGAAATAGTAGAAGCTGTTATTTGTCTCATATACATTATATTCCAGAAACTCTAACTTTTTTTTGTTGTTGTTGCATATCCCAGTTTATTTGGAAGTTGGGATTGGAGTGTAAGGTCAGTCATGATATGGCACCCCTGGAGCAGGGAGGATTAAGGGAAAGGCCTTGCTTAAAGGCAGCTTAGCAGTGCTGGGGCTTGAACCTCCAACCTTCTAATCAGTATCTGATCTTCACCTTTAGCCACCAGGACACCACTGCCCAGGGAGAAGCCAAAGGGAAACACTCAAGAGTGTCATGCAGAGCAACTGCAAATACATGATCCATAACACAACACTCAGGATGACTCACTCTGCAGTTGTTCAGTTCCTCAGCCTTCACAATAATGGTGCCACATTTCTTTCCAGGAATGCCCCTGTTGGTGGAAAGAGAAACCTTTCAATACTCAGTCACGGTAATATATATATATATATATATATATATATATATATATATATATATATATATATATATATATATATATATATATATTGCATTTTATACAAATGTTTTGTTTCATTAGCGAATATATATAGCACTCTGTCTATGCAGGCTGCAAAGTCTTTTCTTTTTCTTTACCTTCAACAACTGGAGGCTATGCCTTAAGCTCTGAGAAGGCAACACCTTCCACTGTGGGAGGGTGAATTTTTTTTTTTAGAAAAGTTTAATGTAAATTTGAAATGCACTTCCCTGTCATTTGTGACACTGATGGAAACAAGCACAAGCAGCAATTTGTTCATTCATCTTCATCTTTATCTGCTTTATCCTGTCATGGTGGATCTGGAGCCTACCTGAAAACACTGGGCACGAAGTGGGAATACATTCTGGATGGGATGCCAGTCCATCAAAGGGCACCACACACACACAAATTCATACCTTGGGCAATTTAGCATGGCCAATCCACCTATTGCCATGTTTTCAGAAGGAAACCGGAGAACCCAGAGTAAACTCATATGGACATGGAAAGAAAATACAATGCTCCACACAGAGTAATTAATAACTAACTATTACTAAATGTAATGGTAATATACAGATTGATTGATAATCGCTTTTGCCGATATTTTTCCCGATATTCAAGCATTTTTCCATAATCGGATATCGGTTTTGTAATATCAGATCCACCGAAAAACAGCCATCTTGTGGGCATTTTGAGAATTGCATGCAGGACCGCTATTGCAGCACTGTATCTGAGGATATATGAGTCAACAACCATGTGCACAGGTAAAGTATACTTGCTTTGCTTTAATTAATAAACGTTATTTAACATAGCACCCATTAATGCACAAATTAGATGTGTTACATAAACACTTGAGATGCTGTTTAAGCAGCTTGGCGCTAAGAAATAGAGACAATTTCACTGAGTCATGTAATATGAGCATTTATTTAAAAAAAAAAAAAGGCACTTTAGTAACTGCATTTTTTGTTGTTGTTTTTTTTGCACCCTTTCAGACTCTTTCAGATGCATAAATAAGAAGGGTTTTTTTGCTTTGTATTCAAGGAGGAAGTGAAATTGACAAAAGTTATAAATAAAATGGTTTGTTCAGTTTAGTGTTATCATCGTGTCAAAAACAAAAGTAAAACAATAAATAAATATCGGTTCTGCATATCGGTTATCGGCCACATAAACATGCAAATAATCATGATCGGTATTGGTTGTAAAATCAATATCGGTCGATCTCTAAATATAATTCATACTTGAACCTGGCTTACATTAATAGGTAAACGTGCCACTGTTGCTATTTGTCTATTCAGAGTAAGTTCACCACAAACATCTTAAGAGCAGATTGTCAATCTGCTTAAAAGATTGTTTAGAAAGGCCCATCAAAGCAATTCAGTTTGGAGCGATTCTTCAAATAGCTGCCGTGACTCTTCAAAGTCCCCTCCACAGACTGCAATTATTTAATGGAGACCCTGCTGTTAGTGCTCCTCACATCTCTAGTTCTTTGTCTTTGTCCTAGTTCCAGTTTCCTAGTTCTTTTTAGTTGTGTTTTGTATCTTCCAGCTTTGGTCTTTATTTGTGTTGTTGTACTCCAAGTTTGATTATTCAATGGAAAGTAGCTAAATTATGATACTGCACGCATGTCTTAATTATTCTGGTTCCAGCTAGCTACAGAAATAAAAACATACGCCAGTAGTGCAGTTAAACTTTTGGGTCGTCTATGTGTATAAAAGGACTCGCAGCTTCAAACGCCACAACCAGCTCTATTCAGCATTCAGCGGGAGGTAGAGAGTTCAACAGGATGTCTGGTTTGACAAGTAAAGTAACAGTGCTTCTCTCTCTCTCTCTTTATGTACACTGAGAAAACAGATTGTTGAAAACCCATGCTGTCAGCCATGTACCCTGTTTATGTTTCAGTAGTATTATACCTTTGCCTGCAGTCCCCACATGTGCTCAGTCAGTCTCAGTCTGTAACACAACTAAACATTACAGTATTTAATAAAGCCTGGTTATTTTCATTAGTTGTGGCATTAAATCGCTCCTACAAAACGTTTGCTGTGACTGAAATGTGTATTTTTGCTTATAATTCCTGAGAAAGCAAACACTAGGCTGAGATCCAGAGCAGTTCCCTTGAGCTTTACTCCTTAAACTTCCATATCTGTGCACAGACACAAATATAAAGACTATTAAACTCTTATAAAGATTATTCAACTCTAGCGCTTATACTGCTTGCTGCTTATTATTCTCAAGGCAAGAAACTGTGACAGAGGCACGAGTGGGACAACATCCAATAAAATAAAGATTTTTTTTTTTTTTCAGACTTTTCAGTGAAACGCATTGGAAAAAGAAAATGCAATAAATAAAAAAGGCATAACATAAAAGGCATTTAAGCTTTCTGGCAACACTTTATAATTGAGCTAGTTTATTAGAAATCTGTGAGCTTTTGCTTTATTATTCATTATTGTGAACAAATCAGGTAACAGAAATGAGCTCTTTTTAGAATCTGGTTCATACTCTTCAACAATTTGAATGCTATTTATCTGCTGTTGATGCCAGATTCTGTTCACTGGCAATGTCCTACATTGAGTTTTATTGATGTAAATTAGTATGCAGCATCACACAATGATACAATGCTGATTGGCTGACTATTTTATAAACTGTTTGAGATGCATGTATCAAGTGAATCACTATCTAAGTCTAACGTAATGTAAGAAAGGCTGTAGAACTCCAGTGAAGCTGGGCTTCTATGTGCTCCTACAGCAGATTCAGGTACATTGTGTCTTAATGGGAGCAACAACAGATTAACACCAGGGTTTTAATATATCATTTTTGTTCTGATGTTGTAGTAGTATTAGTAGTAGTATTCTTATTCTTATATAGAAAATGGAATAGAGGAGTGTTGAAATAATCAAGCAACAATCCTCATTTCCTGTGTGTCTCCTTTTTTTTGGCTGCCTTGAGCTCTGTAGTGCAGTTTAACCTTGATGGCTATCATTTGCTATAAGTGGACACACTTATGGAGAGCATGAATGCATTTGCACTTTATTTTTATGACTCTGGCATCCACTCTGATACTTCAGCCTCCGGAGTGGGTGAGTGACTCAGCAACTGTAGAGATAAGTGATTTGGGAGTAAATTCTGAATCTTTATAATGTGATGTAAGAGTATGACTTCAAAAGTAACTTAATACTCAAATGCAAACATTACTATCATGCGAAATGATGTTAACGATTCAAAAATGTTATCGTAATATTTATGCATTCTGCGGCAAATGTTTTAGATGAAACACTTTTAGTCTACTGAAGTAAATCTATTAAAAATGCAATATGTAAATGTTTTTGGACAAACAGCGCTTTGTTTTTAATAGAATGATAGGTCGAAATAAATATGTCATTTATGACGGATTTTTGTTTTACATTATTCTTAAAATTATGGATCCAATTTGTTATTAAACCTAAAAAATAAAGTCCTATAAACGATCTTACATGTAAGTACTTCAACATTTTCCCTAAGACTCTGGATGAGTCTCAGATAGCATTCTAATCATCATGTAGTGAAAAACATTATAAAGTTTCTGATATGCCATTATGATACGATGCAGTGAGTGTCTATGGTGAAACCATTTGAAGCTTGCTCAATAAAATAATTATTTAAATATTAACATCTATGATAAAAGTATGGTATTTCCTTATTATTGTGTTAAAAGTTCCAATTTCTACTTTCCATGGTTAATGAGATTTGGATGCATACTACAGCAGTACTGCTAATGGAGGTACAAAATGAGTTAATTCAAATGATCAGAATTAGAAGTTATTAGAATTCCAATTGAACTCTTTAAAGAATTGAATAGGCTTTAGTATAGAAACAAATGTCAATTCATTTTTACCATTCATTACAATTCATGCTATCTGCTTTATAATGTTTCAATGATGACGACTGACTGCTTAAATATTTCCATAATCAGCTGGCCATGTCATCTGACAGCCATTAGCTTTGACCGCTTTTCCTCTCTACTTAGACCTTTCATTTGGAAGCTACAATCTGTAACAGAACTGGCAGCAATACATCCTAATGACATCAGTATGCATTGAATCACCCACAAAAAAAAAAAAAGGCCACGCATTAGAATAAACTGTGCGATCATGCAAAATCTCATGTCCAGGCGATGAATCACAGATGTCACAGTGTGCTATTTTTGGTCTGATTTCAGGAGTTTAATTAAAACCTTACACATTTTAATTATACGATGAGGTCAATTTTAATACTGGAATCTCTCTTATTCCTCTAAATAGCAGTGTCGAACGTAACGCATAAGAAACATGCAGACTGCATGAAAAAAGCATCATATACTAACGTATTTCCTCACAGCGACAACTCCTGCACTCTTTCCTGAACACCTCTCATGCACACAGAGATTTCTTAAGGAGTTCCTGTAGATACTTTGCTAATGATATAAAAGCAGTCAAATTTGAAAAATAAATAAACAGAGTCACACTCAGTGTCAGTCTGTTTCATAGCGGTGAAAAGCAAGCAAGCAAGCAAGCAAGCCAACAGGTGGCAGACTAAACTGTTGCACCCCATTCGTCATGGAAATCTGCAGAGCGTTCAACTGTTCATAACCTGACCTGGAAAACCAGAGGAAGACAGTGAGAGCAGTGGGGAAAAAAAAGCAAAGCTCAGGTCTCCATGACAACCCCAACCATTAAGCTGGGCAAAGGACCCCAGCAGAGATAATGAATATATTTCTGCGTGAATATATTTCTGCACCAGTGCCTCCTGGACATGGACTCATCCATATTTCACTGAGATAACTCTGTCACCTAAAAAAGGTAGAACTGAAAGCAAAGACTGCTCTCGAAAGACCATATGTGTGAACAACTCGTTATACAATAAAATCCTTGAATAACTTATATTAATACTACTGTGCCAGTGTGAGTACAAATCACAGGAGTATAAAAGTAAGAGGAATCATTGTAGACTGTTCTGGTCATTATACTGTACATGCACAAATGACTATTATCTTTATTCAAATTATGCTCCTAAATTCTGTCATTTCTACATATAATCTCAAGTTTTTAAAGAAATTTGTTTTAAATGGGCATATATGATTAACCATGTCCATCTCATTTCCAGCTATCCACTTTTAAACCTGGTCAGGGTCTTTGGGGGCATAAAACAGACCCCTCAGGATGTTGCGATCACGGAAATGAACGCATAATCAAGGAAACCCTGCAATATTCGGAGGAGCTTGCAATTACTGCATATTTTCTACAGATTTGAGCCAAGACGCGTCATATGATGTCATCACAATGTCTACAGTGTGTTTGTGTTATGAATTTTAACACCTCTCTCTCTGTGTCTTGTGCGTTATAACGAATTGCACTAATGAAAAGGTGATTCTGGTTATCAAAGACAGACTCCATTAATGTTACTGCATTCAGCTGCATTGTGAAGTTTTGCTTTTAATGGTATTAACAACAAATATTCGGTCAGAAAATTAGCAACAAGAAGACGATATAAGTGAATTTCCCTGTTTCTAACTCCCCCCTCCCCCAAACAATTCTCTGCAGCAAAAGTAAACATAAAGACAAGAGTGCATTTGTTTAATTCTTGCTAATTTTCTGACCAATTCTGTTTTTTGTAAAGACTATTAAAAGCTTCATATTTTGCCATTTTGGGTTTGGCATATTTTGTTTTGCCCAGAAGTGTATTAGCTACTTGTAGCACCAGGAAACAACTAAAGATGCTTCCTTAAAGGAATTCTTTTGTAATAAGTAATAATCATGCATTCTGAATCTAATCTCTAGCATATGTGTGATTACTATGTATAACAATACAAAACTATGTATAACTATGTATAACAAAACAAAACAATAACAAGCTGATGGAGAAGTTGTTGTCCTTAGATTTTCATGATTAATGAGTTACTTGGTACAGGTATGACTGTCAAAAACACTCATCACTCATATGCTACAGGTGAGGTAGACAGAAATTAGTTTTTTATTTTATTTTCAAAAGACCAGTACTTTATCACCCAGAGATGCTCACACAGAGATGCTCTGTCTTGCAGCACATAAACGCACACACATAGATACCATCACACATCCCCTCAAATTCCTCCCTACATGGTGAAGCTACCTTCCTGAAAGTCCTAATCAAGACATGAATTTACAATCAGCATCCCCAACAGAACAAGATAATTAAGTACCGGCTACAGTGCAGCGAACAGCTGTTTTTCTGATCATCTCACGTTCAATTATCTTGCCCCCCCATCCAACCAACACCCCACATCCGTACCACCATCAGTACGGATTTGAATTAAATAACAATTATCATTAAAAGCACTCTAGATGCTCCGCTCAAGTCCCTCTTCCTTTTTCGCTCCATCTTCTCACTCTGTCTCTGTCTGTTTCAAACATAGCTACTAATAGGTGACCTTTACATTTACAAAAAACCTCTCTGCAGTGCATTGGCTAACTAAGTGTGTGTGTGTTTTTTTTTTTTTTTTTAGACTTATTCTACCACAGTAGTACTGCAATTCAGCCACACACACACACACACATCCTTACCTGTGCTCCCACTTAACCAGCAAGAGTAGATTCACAAAACAGAGAATGTGGATAAGTTCTCTGAATAGTAAATTAGAGCCGGTGTGTTCTGGCTGAAAAGTAGCGTCATGTTTAACTGCTTCCATGGGTGATATGAAATAAACCTTACTGGAGTTTACGCATAATAATACTTCCGACAAAGAAAGAAAGCGCAGGTTGAAAGGCGAGCAGCCTAACAAGAATGGGTGGAAAAATTACTATGAAGTGAAGCGAACGGAGTAAAATCGGTAAATCTGAGAAATTGGCTTAGTTCACAAATAAAGGCAATTATTTAGACTTTTCTTTTTTTCCCAAACAGCTTTTTTATCATCTGAATTTGTTGATTTTAGCCTGTAAATTCTTTTCAAAAAGGCTTTACAAAAAGGCATTCCCTGCACTCCACTCCAAGCTTACAAACACAGACACACAAATCCTGAAGAATTAAACCACACACACACACACAGGTTTCACACACTCACACAATGGTATCTCTCTCTCTCTCTCTCTCTCTCTCTCTCTCTCTCTCTCTCTCTCTCTCTCTCTCTCTCTCCTGCCATCCACTGACAGGGCTTATAAAAGCACCCTGGAGACATGCTGAGAGACTTCTTGTTCTGTTTTTTCTCTCCATATGCAGAGACTCCCAAATGCAGTCTGGTGTGCTGATTAAACTGTATAATTATCTGTAATTAACAGTCATTAGGGTTGTTAAAGGTGCCCCCCATCAGGGTGGAGGTGCAGGTGCATTGGCTTGCCACGGTTTCACCATTCTCAAAAACATTCCCCTTAACTACTGCAACTTTCAGAAGATAAATACAATATAATGCAGTTCCATAAGTTGCATAAGCACATACACACGCAAAGGAAATGTGACCAAATTTGAATGTATAGTTACATAAATGTCCCTTTAGTCCCAGTTGGTGTCTGACTTTTGCTTCATTAGTTTTGTATGGGTTTCAAAACTAAGTCAACAAAAATGAACGGAACACTGATTTCTTGTTGAACCATAATGAATGGCACACTTAGATGAAATAAATATAAATACAAATGTATTTATGAAACTACATGGCAGCAGTATAAGCACAATAACTTGGGATTTTAAAATAAAAATGTTTCTTCTTATTCAAAACAGTGTATAGCTTTTAAACTCTGACAGTTTCTACAATATAGAAAATAAAAGGTTCAAAATTACCTTTAAGAGGTTTACTCTGTAAAGGGATTTTATGTGAGGCTCAGCTGTAGCAATGTTTTCTTCAATGAGATTTTACCACAGTCAGCTATAATAGTCTGCATCAGGGCAGGCAATGGAGCACTTAGCAAAGAGCCTCATCATATACTAGAGAGGTGTGTGTCCTCAGTCCAAACTCCGTATTGATTTAGTGAAGCTGGGACAGTAGTGGTGATCAGTCTAAAACGCTTTATTGAAATTGGTAAAGCTATTTTTAGTGGCCAGTTGTCGGACTTCAAGTCACCTTTAGTGGGGGTATATTCTATCTGTATTTCTTAACTGTACTTAAGCACTACTCTGGAAGATTTGTACTGTACTTAAGTTGTATTGAAATTGAATTATTGGACTCTTACTGAAGTAAATTTACAAAAGTAAAAACACTACTTTTGTCGCTTGCCCAGCTGTTATGCCAATTAGTTGTGTGTTGTTGTTGTTGTTTTTTTTAAGACATCCAATCAAATTCACATCAAGGTCAAATAAAACTGTGCATAACTGTGCTAATGGGCTGTCTTTAAAAAAATAATAATTTTATCTTTTACAAAATAAACCAGAAATACTTAGACACAGGGTCAAATGATTTCCACAAATTACCACATTGGCATTATTATCAGCTTCACTCAAAATGGAAAGATTTTTCACCTCTGAAATGAAAACTTTCCCTAAGTTTATGAATATGTTTCCAGAATTGATGAATGTTGAGGAGTGAAGGGTAGATATACTGTATAGATAATAGATAGATAGATAGATAGATAGATAGATAGATAGATAGATAGATTCAGTTAAAAATATTTACTTTTACTCTTGAATACTTGACTATGTTTAAATGTAGATTCTTTCTGACTTTCACTCAAGTAGCATTTTCGCGCCGTACTTCTACATCTAATTGAGTTATACTTTGTCACAGTACCCGAACTTTTACTCAAGTACAGTTTCTTTAAAAAAAAAAAAAACCTTTACTGATCACAGTCCATATGTAGGCCTTTTGTCATACTGCTAAACATGTCTTGTAAATGAAAACCATACGATTAACCTGTTCTATGGCAGAAAAAGAAATCATAATTCCTAAGATAATGTATTGCACTTGAATAAACAGCTTGAAGCTTGTAAACCCATTAACCATTAGTGTAAGTTTGCAGTTGGAGTTTTTCTCCAAGGTTGCCATGCCATCAACAATTAAAGGAAAAAACGATTATAACATCTATATACAGCCTCTTAGCACCTCTAGATGTTTGTGTTCTCTTTTCCTTCTGACTTCTATGTGCTGTTACTCCAGAAGCTAGACTAAGATGTCTACACTCATATACCCGTGAGCATTTGCTTCTGCCTTGATAAATGAGTCTGTTCTTGTGCAGGTTTTCATATCAGCATATAATAGACAGGAAAGAGAAGGGGGTGTTATATTGTGTTATGTTGTACATTTCCTTAATTCAAAAAGTGCATACAGTACATGTACAGTGTTTTTTTTTTTCTCTTTTTTTGAAGATAGGTGTAGAAACAGGACAAAGAGACAGGGCCCAAACTGAGTGAATATATATTTAAAAAGACATTTAATTTCAATTAATTCCTAACTCTGCCTGGGCTTTTCAAGATAGCACCATTTTCCTGAAGACACTGCATGTTAATCTGATTACAGTCCTATATGCAGTATTCCTTTTCTTTGGTGAATATTTTTACCCAACTGCTCTGCTTTTTTTGGTATGGAATATTTCCAAGGTAAAACAGTGGTCCCTAAAGTAAGTACTTTAAACATTTTTAAACGAACAATTTCACAGATGAACTCTACAAGGTAATAAGAAGAGGTACATTTTAGCATGTCTTTTACTTTGTTTTAGCCAGAGTGACCAATAACGACATCTTGTTTCAGACTGTGAGAACGTTTCTCTTTTAATAGTTGTAGACAGAATGTAGTAGTTGGCATCATGTCACTATTGTAACACAGTTAGATGTTACCAAATCATTATTCATTCACTACAAGATTCTGTTTAAAGATATAGTCAAACACCACAACACAGATTAGCCACATCTGTTTGGAAAATCAAATTCTTTTAAACACGAGCTCTATCCCTACAGTACATATGTACTGTATTATTACCCCTACATACTATCCCAAATATATAATGCATGATGGGGAGTATTAAGACTGTTGTTCCACATCATTTGGAGTTTCACATTTGTAGTTATCGTGTTTACAGAGTTAGACACCACACCTGGAGTTTTTCCTCTGAGTAGATGTTTTATCAACAGCTAGCAAAATGTGAGGAGAGCTTAAATAAATACTGACATGTTTAAATGACTATTAAAAATCACTGACCCCAATTTTATTATTCTTGCTTATACAGACATTTGGCATTTCAAGCTTTTATTGTCATTTCTCTATATAGCCTGTATACATTGGAATGGAATGACGTTTCTCCAGGACCATGGTGCAACACAGAACAGTATGCTAGACTACATAAAGTGCAAATACATAACGGTGAGAGATAGGTGCAGGACAATAAATATATAGAACAGAACAATAAATACACAGAACAATAAATACACAGACCATGGGCCCCATAATAATAAATGTCAAGCAGAACAGAGTAATTCATCCACTGGGTTAGATAAGCCACTCCAGGTATTTAGCCAAAACAAATCAAATGACTGCATTTGACAGAGCTTTATTCAACATATATTTAAAGAGAAAGCACTGAGAAAGTCATTAATTCATTTAAACCCATAAATGCGATTTCTGAAGGTAACCTTATTGGTTAAAGGTGTAAAGGCCCATTCTCGGAACGGTGGTGTGAGGTAAGACGAGCCATGCATTATGTGCTATGTAACTCTAAAAGTTAATGTATTTGCCATGGATTTTTCCCTTCTCCGTGCACATCGCAGATACAAACACTGAGTGCTGACTTCATATTGTGTTTTGAATTCATGTCATGTGGTTTTGTTTATGTCCAGTGTGTTATCCTATGTTCTCACCCTTTCTCAGTTCTGTCTTGATTAGTTTGCCTATTTTTTTTTTTGTCTTTGTCTTGTTGCAAAGTCTTATCATGCATAAGTATTGTGCATTTGTCTTATAAGTTCTGAGCCTTGTTTCTAGCTCCTCAATTTCCTGTGTGGAGTTCATTCCAGTTTTAATATTTGCCTGTGTTTTGATCATGGATGATCTCTGTTTGTTTTGCCTGCATGTGTTATGACCCCCACTATGACCTCTGTTAACGATTCATGGATTGAACCAAGTAAACAGGTTGTTAGGTTTTATTATGTAAATTGTGAAACTAATGGGACTAATGGTTAAAAATCACCTTTCTAAAAAAAACTCTTTTTTTTTCTTCATATTTTAGTTTTTATATAGAATTAACAATTTTATTTTTTTTTGTTATCTTTTGTTTTATATGCAGTGTTTTTACAAATTTAGTAGTGTTGAGTAAATGAAACTAATAAAACAATTTTATCTAAATACATAAGGATGATTACTAAATACACCATTTTGAAAAGGTGAAAATGCCTCTCCATGTTTATTATACATAACGGGTACAGTATCTTGACCCTA